>NC_090368.1:6081803-6120406 GCF_035084215.1 Heptranchias perlo | reverse complement strand
TGAGAGAGAGGGAATGGGGAGAGAGAGAGAGGGAATGGGGGGAGAGAGAGAGGGAATGGGGAGAGAGAGAGAGAGAGAGAGAGGGAATGGGGAGAGAGAGAGAGGGGGAATGGGGAGAGAGAGAGGGAATGGGGAGAGAGAGAGGGAATGGGGAGAGAGAGGGAATGGGGAGAGAGAGAGAGAGAGAGGGAATGGGGAGAGAGATAGAGAGGGAATGGGGAGAGAGAGAGAGAGGGAATGGGGAGAGAGAGAGAGGGAGAATGGGGAGAGAGAGAGAGGGAATGGGGAGAGAGAGAGAGGGAATGGGGAGAGAGAGAGAGAGGGAATGGGGAGAGAGAGAGAGAGGGAATGGGGAGAGAGAGAGAGGGAATGGGGAGAGAGAGAGAGAGGGAATGGGGAGAGAGAGAGAGAGGGAATGGGGAGAGAGAGAGAGAGGGAATGGGGAGAGAGAGAGAGAGGGAATGGGGAGAGAGAGAGAGAGGGAATGGGGAGAGAGATAGAGAGAGAATGGGGAGAGAGAGAGAGAGGGATTGGGGAGAGAGAGGGAATGGGAGAGAGAGAGAGAGGGAATGGGGAGAGAGAGAGAGAGAGGGAATGGGGAGAGAGAGAGAGAGGAATGGCGAGAGAGAGAGAGAGAGAGGGAGGGAATGGGGAGAGAGAGAGAGAGAGGGAGGGAATGGGGAGAGAGAGAGAGAGAGAGAGATGGAATGGGGAGAGAGAGAGAGAGAGAGAGAGATGGAATGGGGAGAGAGAGAGAGAGGGAATGGGGAGAGAGAGAGAGAGAGGGGGGGAATGGGGAGAGAGAGAGAGGCAATGGGGAGAGAGAAAGAGAGAGGGAATGGGGAGAGAGAGAGAGAGAGGGAATGGGGAGAGAGAGAGAGGGGGAATGGGGAGAGAGAGAGAGAGGGGGGGGGAATGGGGAGAGGGAATGGGGAGAGAGAGAGAGGGAATGGGGAGAGAGAAAGAGAGAGGGAATGGGGAGAGAGAGAGAGAGAGGGAATGGGGAGAGAGAGAGAGAGGGAATGGGGAGAGAGAGAGGGAGGGAATGGGGGGAGAGAGAGAGAGAGAGGGAATGGGGAGAGAGAGGGAGAGAGAGGGAATGGGGAGAGAGAGAGAGAGGGAATGGGGAGAGAGAGAGAGAGGGAATGGGGAGAGAGAGAGAGAGGGAATGGGGAGAGAGAGAGAGGGAATGGGGAGAGAGAGAGAGGGAATGGGGAGAGAGAGAGGGAGGGAATGGGGGGAGAGAGAGAGAGAGGGAATGGGGAGAGAGAGGGAGAGAGAGGGAATGGGGAGAAAGAGAGAGAGGGAATGGGGAGAGAGAGAGAGAGAGGGAATGGGGAGAGATGGAGAGGGAATGGGGAGAGAGAGAGAGAGGGAATGGGGAGAGAGAGAGAGAGAATGAGAAGAGAGAGAGAGAGGGAGGGAATGGGGAGAGAGAGAGAGAGGGAATGAGGAGAGAGAGAGAGAGAGAGGGAATGGGGAGAGAGAGGGGGAATGGGGAGAGAGAGAGGGAATGGGGAGAGAGAGGGAATGGGGAGAGAGAGAGGGAATGGGGAGAGAGAGAGGGAATGGGGAGAGAGAGAGGGAATGGGGAGAGAGAGAGAGAGAGAGAGGGAATGGGGAGAGAGAGAGAGAGAGAGGGAATGGGGAGAGAGAGAGAGAGAGAGAGGGAATGGGGAGAGAGAGAGAGAGGGAATGGGGAGAGAGAGAGAGAGAGAGGGAATGGGGAGAGAGAGAGAGAGAGAGAGAGGGAATGGGGAGAGAGAGAGAGAGGGAATGGGGAGAGTGAGAGAGAGGGAATGGGGAGAGAGAGAGAGAGGGAATGGGAGAGAGAGAGAGAGGGAATGGGGAGAGAGAGAGAGAGGGAATGGGGAGAGAGAGAGGGAATGGGGAGAGAGAGAGAGGGAATGGGGAGAGAGAGAGAGAGAGAGGGAATGGGGAGAGAGAGAGAGAGAGGGAATGGGGAGAGAGAGAGAGAGAGAGAGAGGGAATGGGGAGAGAGAGAGAGGGAATGGGGAGAGTGAGAGAGAGGGAATGGGGAGAGAGAGAGAGAGGGAATGGGGAGAGAGAGAGAGAGGGAATGGGGAGAGAGAGAGAGAGGGAATGGAGAGAGAGAGAGAGAGAGGGAATGGGGAGAGAGAGAGAGAGGGAATGGGGAGAGGGAGAGAGAGGGAATGGGGAGAGAGAGAGAGAGGGAATGGGGAGAGAGAGAGAGGGAATGGGGAGAGAGAGAGGGGGAATGGGGAGAGAGAGGGAGGGAATGGGGAGAGAGAGGGAGGGAATGGGGAGAGAGTGGGAGGGAATGGGGAGGGAGAGGGAGGGAGAGGGAGGGAATGGGGAGGGATGAGAGAGAGAGAGAGAGAGCGGGGAATGGGGGGGGACGAGAGAGAGAGAGAGAGCGGGGAATGGGGGGGGAAGAGAGAGAGAGAGAGAGAGAGCGGGGAATGGGGGAGGAAGAGAGAGAGAGAGAGAGAGAGAGCGAGCGGGGGAGGGAGGGAGGGAGAGAGACCAGGGAATGGGTGGGGGAAGAGAGAGAGAGGGAGGGAGGTAGGAGCGAGCGGGGGAGGGAGAGAGAGAGCGAGCGGAGGGGAGGGGGATAGAGAGCGAGCGGAGGGGAGGGGGAGAGAGAGCGAGCGGAGGGGAGGGGGAGAGAGAGCGAGCGGAGGGGAGGGGGAGAGAGAGCGGGGGAGGGAGAGAGAGCGAGCGGGGGAGGGAGAGAGCGAGCGGAGGGGAGGGGGAGAGCAAGCGGGGGAGGGAGAGAGAGCGAGCGGGGGAGGGAGAGAGAGCGAGCGGGGGAGGGAGAGAGAGCGAGCGGAGGGGGGAGGGAGAGCGAGCGGAGGGGGTGAGGGAGAGCGAGCGGAGGGGGGGGGAGGGGGAGAGAGCGAGCGGAGGGGGGGGGAGGGGGAGAGAGAGTGAGCGGAGTGGGGGGGAGGGGGAGAGAGAGCGAGCGGAGGGGAGGGGGAGAGAGAGCGAGCGGAGGGGAGGGGGAGAGCGAGCGGAGGGGAGGGGGAGAGCGAGCGGAGGGGAGGGGGGAGAGCGAGCGAGGGGAGGGGGAGAGAGAGCGAGCGGAGGGGAGGGAGAGAGAGAGCGAGCGGAGGGGAGGGGGAGAGAGAGGGAGGGGAGGGGGAGAGAGAGCGAGCGGAGGGGAGGGGGAGAGAGAGCGAGCGGAGGGGAGGGGGAGAGAGAGCGAGCGGTGTGGAGGGGGAGAGGCGAGCGGGGGGAGGGAGAGAGAGCGAGCGGGGGAGAGCGAGCGAGGGGGGGAGAGCGAGCGAGGGGAGGGGGAGAGCGAGCGAGGGGAGGGGGAGAGCGCGAGGGGAGGGGGAGAGAGCGAGGGGAGGGGGAGAGCGAGCGAGGGGAGGGAGGGAGAGCGAGCGGGGAATGGGGGGAGGGAGAGCGAGCGGGGAATGGGGGGAGGGAGAGCGAGCGGGGAATGGGGGGAGGGAGATCGAGCGAGCGGGGAATGGGGGAAGGGCGAGCGAGCGGGGAATGGGGGGGGAAGGGCGAGCGAGCGGGGAATGGGGGGAGGGAGAGCGAGCGAGCGGGGAATGGGGGGATGGAGAGCGAGCGAGCGGGGAATGGGGGGAGGGAGAGCGAGCGAGCGGGGGGAGGGAGAGCGAGCGAGCGGGGGGAGGGAGAGCGAGCGAGCGGGGGAGGGAGAGCGAGCGAGCGGGGGGAGGGAGAGCGAGCGAGCGGGGGAGGGAGAGCGGGCGAGCGGGGGGAGGGAGAGCGGGGGGAGGGAGAGCGGGGGGAGGGAGAGCGAGCGGGGGGGGCGGGAGAGCGAGCGGGGGGGGCGGGAGAGCGAGCGGGGAATGGGGGGAGGGAGAGCGAGCGAGCGGGGAATGGGGGGAGGGAGAGCGAGCGAGCGGGGAATGGGGGGAGGGAGAGCGAGCGAGCGGGGAATGGGGGGAGGGAGATTGTTTGTTTGAACCTCTGGATTGACTTCAGCACTCGTGATGGGATCAGTTCAAAGTCACAAGCATCACACAAGTGTATTTGGCAGTGTTAAATTGGTTTTCTGCTTGATGTTTTTTTGCTGCCTTGCATTGCTACCAATTAGCTTAATAAGACTAGCTGTAATACTGTTTTCAAACCTCCAAAATGTTGTGGTTGAAACTGCGGTTAAATCTTCACACCAGATTCTGTCTGTGCTGCAGTATTTGATTGGAGAATCTAATTCGAGGTTCGAGGCCAGATTAGAGAACCCCAACATCCATAAGCTGCCTCCCTGTGCCTCTGCCGGTAAATCGGCTTTCTGCATGCTGACGGCAGACCTAGCTTTACCTAATGCAGCCCTGCCTCGGTGGGCCGCTCTCTTACTTCTGAGACTTGAGCGCAAAATCCAGGCTGACACTCCCAGTACCAGTACTGAGGGAGCACTGCATTGTCGGAGGTACTGTCTGGCCCCTCGGATGGACGTAAAAGATCCCACAGCGCGATTCGAAGAAGAACGGGGAAGTTCTCCCCGGTGTCCTGAGCCAATATTTATTCTGCATCTAACATCACGAAAAAACAGATTATCTGCTCATTATCTCATTGCTGTTTGTGGGATCTTGCTGTGCGCAAATTGGCTGCCACGGTGACCACACTTCAAAAGTACTTCATTGGCTGTAGTGGGATTATTTGAAGACCTGTATAAACGGAGTTAGTTACAGATATTGGCGATAACATTATCTCCTTCATCCTGGCCTAAATTGAGAACAAATTCTATTCTTCTGTTGCATTAACAAAGAAATACCTTGTTCAATCAAAACTGGAAGAATCTGGTCACTGTACCTTGAACCAGTGATTTATTCGGGACATAAATATTACTTGGCAAAAGTTCGGCCAGTGTGATTTCAGTAAATATTCATCCTCTGTCCAATTAAAATCACCCACCTGTACAATTGTAAATTCTGTCCTTTCTCACCTGGGTTATATCTGAAGGGTGCATTTTAAACTGCATAACACTGGAGTGAATTACTAATGCAGCAACTTGGGCAGTGAATTGAGTGTTTAGCACTAAATTTCCCTATATCGGTGAGGAACAAAACTTGCATTTATATAGCACCATATTATGTTCTCAAGATGTCCCAAAGCGCTTTACGGCCAGTGAATTACTTCATTGTAGTCGCTGTTTTTATATACGCACCATAACCAATTTGTGCACAGCAAGGTCCCACAAACAGCAAGTGTGATGAATCAGCAACTCATGTTTTTTTCTATTGGTGCTGCTTGAGGGAAGAATGTTGGCCAGGATACCAGGAGAGCTCCCTGTTCTTCAGAGAGTGCTACAGGATCTTTACCATCTACATGTTGAGAATCTGATTCTGTATTATCATCTGTCTCTGCTCATCTAATGCTGAAACCCTCATCCATGCTTTTGTTACCTCCAGACTTGACTGTTCGAATGCTCTCCTGGCTGGCCTCCCATCTTCCACCCTCCATAAACGCCAGCTCACCCAAAATCTGCTGCAAAATCCTAACTTGCACCGAGTCCCGTTTATTCATCTCCCCCCTGTGCTCGCTGACCTGCATTGGCTCCCTGTCTGGGAACACCTTGATTTTTAAATTCTCATCCTTGTGATCAAATCTTATTTAGCTAGTAGTTTAGATTCATTCAGTGATCAGGGACAGGGGGGTGTGATGCAAGCCAGGCAGTTATGAGAACTGTAGTGATGGAGGAGCCTCGGCCCTTGACCTTGTCCAACAGGTATGAGGTACTTGCTACCTGTATGGATGGGCACAAGGACTGCAGGGAGGATGGGCAAACTCATCATTGCACTGTGGTACAGGAGGTCATTCAAGTGGGGGGAGTGAAAAGGAATGTGGTAGGAGACAGTATAGTCAAAGGGATAGACTCTGTTCTCTGCAGCCGCGACCAAGAAGGCTGTGTTGCCTGGTTTAAGGACATCTCTTGGCTGGAAAAGAACCTGGAGCTTGTGGGGGAGCATTCAGTTGTCGTGGTCTACGTAGGGACCAATGACATAGGTAGAACTAGGAATGAGGTTCTGCTAAGACAGTTTGAGGAGCTACAGTCTAAATTAATAAGCAGAATCTCAAAGGTAATAATCTCTGGATTACTACCTAAGCAACGTGCAAATTGGCAAAGGGACAAACTGATCAGTGTGTTAAATGCGTGGCTCAGAGAGGTGTGGGAGGAAGGAGTTTTGATTCATGGGGCACCGGTACTGGGGAAAGAGGGTGCTGTTCCGATAGGACGGGCTCCACTTAAACTGGACTGGGACCAGCGTCCTGGTGAATTGAATAACTAGGGCTTTAAACTAAAAAGCGGGTGGGGAGGGGTCAGGTGAGGGGAAATTTAGAAATCTAATGAGAAAAGTTAAGACAATAGAGCAATGTAGTGACTTGAGTAAAGATAAGCAGAATGTGTCAGAAAGAGACAGAGTTTACCAATAATAGTGCAACAAGAAGTAAGGTCAAAGCAGGAAAAATGGTAAAAAGTCAAAATGAAAGGCTCTTTATCTGAATGCACAGAGCATTTCTAACCAGATAGGTGAATTAATTGCACAAATAGAGATAAATGGGTTTGACCTAATAGCCATTGCAGAGACATGACCAAGGTTGGGAACTAAATATTCCAGGGTACATGACATTTAGAAAAGACAGGCAGAATGGAAAAGGAAGGGGTGTAGCCCTAATAATAAAGGATGGCATAAAGACAGCAGTAATTTATGAAAGGATCTCAGGTTGGATGATCAGGAAATAGAATCAGTATGGGTGGAAATAAGAAAGAACATGGGGCACAAAACATTAGTGGGAGTAGTTTATAGGCCCCCTAATAGTAGCTATACCGTTAGAGTATTAATCATGAAATATTAGGCGCTTGTAAAGGTAATGCAGGACTTATGGGGGACTTTATCTGCACATAGACTGGGCAAATCAAATTGGCAACGGTAGTTTGGAAGACGAGTTCATGGAATGTATTTAAGACGGTTTCCTAGAGCAATACGTCAAGGAACCAACCAGGGAAAAGGCTATTTTAGTTCTTGTGTTGTGTAATGAGATAGGGTTAATTAGTAATCTCTCAATAAAAGAACCTCTGGGGAAGAGCGATCATAATATGATAGAATTTCACTGAATTTGAAAGTAACTTATTTAAGTCAGAAACTAGTGTCTTAAACTTTAAAAAAAGCTAATTGCATAGGTATATGGGGTATGTTGTCATAGGTATATGGGGTATGTTGTCAAAGGTAGGCTTGGAAATTAAATTAAAGGGTTTGACAGTTGAAAAGCAATGACAAACATTTAAAGAAATATTTCAATATTCTCAACAAATATACATTCCATTAAGAAATAAAAACTCCACAGGAAGAGTGATCTACACGTTGCTAACTGAAGAAGTTAAGAGTATTGGATTGAAAGAAGAGATCTATAATGTCAAGAGGAGGAATAAGTCTGGGGATTGGGAGAGTTTTAGAAACCAACAAAGGACAACCAAAATATTGATAAGGGAGAAAATAGAATATGAAAGTAAACTAGCAAGAAATATAAAAACGGATTGTAAGAGCTTCTACAAGTATGTAAAAAGGAAGAGAATAGCAAAAGTAAACGTTGGTCCCTTAGAGGCTGAAACAGGAGAAATTATAATGGGGAATCAGGGAATGGCAGATGCGTTAAACAAATATTTTGTATCTGTCTTCACAGTAGAAGACACAAAAAGCATACCAGAAATAGTGGGGAACCAAGGGGTAAATGAAAGTGAGGAACTCCAAACAATATCACTAGAGAAAAAGTAATGGACTAAAAGCCGGCAAATCCCCTGGACCTGATGGCCTACATCCGAGGGTTCTAAAAGAGGTGGCTGCAGAGATAGTGGATGCATTGGTTATGATTTTCCAAAATTCTCTAGATTCTGGACTGGTACCAGTGGAATGGAAGGTAGCAAATGTAAGCCCCGCTATTCAAGAAGGGAGGGAGAGAGAAAACAGGGAACTACAGACCAGATAACCTGACACCGGTCATTGGGAAAATGCTGGAATCCATTATTAAGGAAGTGGTAATAGGGCACTTAGAAAATCATAATATGATTAGGCAGAGTCAACATGGTTTTATGAAAGGGAAATCGTGTCTGACAAATTCATTAGAGTTTTTTGAGGATGTAACTAACAGGGTAGATAAAGGAGAACCAGTGGATGTAGTATATTTGGATTTTCAAAAGGCATTCGATAAGGTGCCACATCAAAGGTTGTTGCACAAGGTAAGGGCTCATGTAGTTGGGGGTAATATATTAGCATCGACAGAGGATTGGTTAAAGGACAGAAAACAGAGAGTAGGGATAAACGGGCGATTCTCAGGTTGGCAGGCTGTAACTAGTGGGGTGCCGCAAGGATTGGTGCTTGGGCCTCGGCTATTTACAATCTATATTAATGAAGGGACCGAGTGTAATGTATCCAAGTTTGCTGACGATACAAAGCTAGGTGGGAAAGTAAGCTGTGAGTCTGCAAAGGAACATAGACAGGTTAAGTGAGTGGGCAAGAAGGTGGCAGATGGAGTATAATGTGGGGAAATGTGAGGTTATTCACTTTGGTAGGAAGAATAGAAAAGCAGAATAAATGGTGAGAAACTATTAAATGTTGGTGTTCAGAGAGACTTGGGTGTCCTCGTACAAGAAACACAAAAAGTTAGTAAGCAGGTTCAGCAAGCAATTAGGAAAGCAAATGGTATGTTGGCCTTTATTGCACGGGGGTTGGAGTACAAGAGTAAGGAAGTCTTACTACAGTTGTCCAGGGCTTTGGTGAGACTTCACCTGGAGTACTGCATGCGGTTTTGTTCTCCTTATCCAAGGAAGGATATACTTGCCTTAGAGGCGGTGCAATGAAGGTTCATTAGATTAATTCCTGGGATGAGAGGGTTGTCCTGTGAGGAGAGGTTGAGTAGAATAGGCCTATAATCTCTGGAGTTTAGAAGAATGAGAGGTGATCTCATTGAAACATATAAGATTCTGAGAGGGCTTGACAGGTTAGACGCTGAGAGATTGTTTCCCCTGGCTGGAGAGTTCAGGATAAGGGGTCGGCCATTCAAGACTGAGATGAGGAGGAATTTCTTCATGCAGAGGGTTGAGAATCTTTGGAATTCTCTACCCCAGAGGGCTGTGGATGTTGAGTCATTGAATATATTCAAAGCTGAGATGGATAGATTTTTGGACTCTAGGGGAATCCAGGGATATGGGGATCGGGCGGGAAAGTGGAGTTGAGGTCGAAGATCAGCCATGATCCGATTGAATGGCAGAGAAGGCTCGAGGGGCCATATGACCTACTCCTCCTATTTCTTATGTAATCCCTCCATGGCCTCGCCCCTCCCTATCTCTGTAACCACCTACAACCCTCCGAGAATTCTGGATCTCTCTGCGCTCCTCCAACTCTGGCCTCTTGTCCATCCCCCACTTCCTTCGCCCCACCATTGATGGCCGTGCCTTCAGCCATCTAGGCCCCAAGCTCTGGAGTTCCCTCCCCAAACCACCTCCGCGCCTCTCTCCTCCTTTAAGATGCTGCTTAAAACCTGCCTCTTTGACCAAGCTTTTGGGCACCTGTCCGAATGGCTCCTTCTTTGGCTTGGTGTCAATTTTTGTCTGCTAAAGCTCCTGTAGAGCGCTTTGGGACGTTTTACGACATTAAAGGTGCTATATAATGTTGTTGTAGTACAAGAGCTGAATTGCTGTCTGCTACAACTGTGGCTTAATTGGCTGTATCTTGCACCCACGGAGTGGCTGTGATAACAGTTAGCAAATGACACTGTAATGAACTTCAGTACCCGTGAGCTGTCCAGATAATTGCCATGGAGCAAATTAGCATTGTCTTATAAAGTGAAGTAGGAAGTCATAACTGTTGGGTGGAGATATTGAGAAGTTTTAACTGGTAAAGACCGAATTATGAGCAGTCATGAGCGTGTCCGATGATAAATAGAAAAAAAACAGCAAATACTGGAAATACACAGTGGATCGCACAATATCTAAGAGAGAAACATTGACTGCACTCAGATGCCAGCCTGCTGTGGGGGAAGCAGTGCCTTCTGCCTTTGTTTCATTCCATAGAAATGTACAGCAACATACAGGATCTTTTTAGGACAATGTTAGTTCAACTTAATTTGTCATCCACCTTGTCTATCTTTGGGTGTGTATCTGTAAGGCACATATAAAAGAATTTGGCCTATGGACATGTTGAAGAGGGGACAGAAGAATGTAACTGCTGTCCCATTTTCAGTTGGCGTCTTTGAATTGGCAGCATGGAGTGTACTGACAGTTTGCCCCTGTGATAGCCATTGCATTGGAAAGTAAATCACAGTACATGGGTGCCACACTGCATCAGTACAAGTGTTTTTCATTCTGATACCAGTACAAAGACTCCCAGGTTAAATACAGAGTAAAGCTCCCTCTACACTGTCCCATCAAACACTCCCAGGGCAGGTACAGCACGGGTTAGATACAGAGTAAAGCTCCCTCTACACTGTCCCATCAAAGACTCCCAGGGCAGGTACAGCACGGGTTAGATACAGAGTAAAGCTCCCTCTACACTGTCCCATCAAATGCTCCCAGGGCAGGTACAGCACGGGTTAGATACAGAGTAAAGCTCCCTCTACACTGTCCCATCAAATGCTCCCAGGGCAGGTACAGCACGGGTTAGATACAGAGTAAAGCTCCCTCTACACTGTCCCATCAAATGCTCCCAGGGCAGGTACAGCACGGGTTAGATACAGAGTAAAGCTCCCTCTATGCTGTCCTGTCAAACACTCCCAGGGCTGGTACAGCACGGATTCGTTAGAGTAAAGCATAGTTTATTCTAACCCAACAGTGTGACTCAGCGCTAACCTTGGAGCATCCTTTATTGCAGCAGTGAGATTTTGTTCCTTGTCTCACACTGGCCATCCTGTGGTCTCTCTGGATAACATTGCCAATTAGTGCTGGATTGGAGGCAGTTTTGTGGCCATGACCTCAAAGACCCCTATAACTCATTTCATGTGGGACCCTCACAGCGATAGACTTTCATTCTATCACTCTGGCTGGTTTAAACCCGGGTCCCAGTGTCTAACCCACTGCTCCACCCAGTTCCTCCTGCTCACGTTTTTCATTGAGGTGAGATTATAATTGAGAATCCACTATACAGGTTAGAATGCAGTCAGGCCCCTCCTTGACACCATCATGGAATTCAATTCCAAAACTCCAGACAAATCCCTAGATCCCATGTAATTAAATTGGGATTTGACTTGATTAGCCTGAGCCAATGGCCATGATCAATAGAGATTATGTTACAGGCGAGGGCACCGCAATGGACGGAATGACAGAGTATGATCCACAAAAGAGAAGAAAACATCCCAGATCGCCATGGAATTTCTCCCTGAGCCATTGTAAACCAGTGACCTCAGATGAGGCCCATTTGGTTTGTGCCAGGGTCACCGTTCTCCTCGATACCCACCATCAGCTTAACCTGGGAGTAGGGAGCATCCTGTTGTAGATTCAGGCTCTTAATTGGGTTTAGACTTGCAGATCCTGTCATTGTTCGGTGTCAGTTTGTGGGTGAAGGTTGCTGTTGCGGGCTGGGTGAGATGGTGGAGTCGCTGTGGAAAGTGCTGATCTCTGTTTATCTTGGGTAGGCGCTAACGGTGGTGGGACCCAGTTGAAGAGTCCAGAAAAGAAGAAGCGGAAATCCAGTGCACAGGTACCGTAAAGTCATGTTTTAAATAAATTGAAGTCTGATTTTTTTTATATATATAGTCCTCTCGATCACTTGATTCCTCGATCGCAATTACGGGCCAGCTCTGAGGCACTCTGGTTTAATGGCTGCTTCTCTGCTGTTAATCCGATTCCTCTGTCCCGTTGGGCTTCAGCAACCTTCTCGCTCGCTTCCAGGTTATGGGGCTCCACTGTTCATCCTTACGCTTCCAGACTCTGCACACTGAAATAGCAGAATAATGGATTTCACTTCTGTAAATGCTTACAGTGAGCGCTCGTCTTTAACCTGTCTCAACCGTAGATAGTTTACAAAGAGTGAGATTTGACTCCTGTGTTGTAGTTAGACCAAGAGGCTTGCATAAAATTACAAAGAAACTACAGCACAGAAACAGGCCATTCGGTCCAACTGCTCCATGCTGGTGTTTATTCTCCACACAAGCCTCCTCCCACCCCTCTTCATCTCACCCTATCAGCATATCCTATTCCTTTCCCCCACGTGTACTTATTTAGCTTCCCCCTTAAATCCATCTATGCTATTCACCTCAACCACTCCTTGTGGTAGCGAGTTCCACATTCTCACCATTCTCTGGGTAAAGAAGTTTCTCCTAAATTCCCTATTGGATTTATTAGTGACTCTTATATTTATGGCCCCTAGTTCTGGTCTCCCCTGCAAGGGGAAACATCTTCTCTGTCTAACCTATTGAACCTTTTCATAATTTTAAAGACCTCAGCCTGTTCAGCCTTTCCTGATAGTTATAACCACTCAGTTCTGGTATCATCCTTGGCAAAACTTGACGTCTTGCAATAAATCCAGCCAAGTTCTACCCTTGTGCGTAGCATGATTTGCTGCCTCAGACCTGCGATTTTGCATAAAAAGTCCTAGAGGTCATCTGTTGCCCTAATTTGGTAGCACATCTGATGTGAAATTTGATGCTTCCAATTTCTGGAGTCTGGTTGTTTGAGAATTTCATAGATGTTAAGAACTTGTGATACAGGAGGAATGGTGCATGACTCTTCTGTGGAATTATGTGATTGCATCACTTGTAATTGATTGGTCTTTCCTAGTTGTACTAAATGTACCAGCCACTGCTATACTCCTGGTTCTTGTACCTGTAGTTCAGTACGTGCTTCCTTCAAAGTTATCCTTTAAAGCGACACGGGCTATGCTGGTCATTTATTACTGATCCCTCGTGGCCTCAAGGGCATTAAAAGCCAATCACAGAGTATGGGCCTGGAATCTGATGTAGACCAGACTGAGTAGGGGTGGCAAGTTCTTTCCCTGAAGGGCATTAGTGAACCAGTTAGTTTTTTATAACAATCCGGCAGCTTTTATCCTCCTATTTTCTGCTGCCAGCTCACAAATGACCATATTTATTGAGTTAATTTTCCCAGCTTGCCATTTGAACACTCCAGCTCTGGGTTGCTAGTCCAGTGCCAGAACCACAAGGCTAGCATTCCCTTCATTCCACGAGTCAAGAATTATTTTTGAGTCTTTGAAATGTAGAATCTTACAGCACAGGAGGAGGCCATTCGGCCCACCGTGCCTGTGCTGGCTCTTTGAAAGAGCTATCCAATTAGTCCCACTCCCCTTGCTCTTTCCCTGTAGCCCTGCAAATTCTCTCCCCTTAAGGTATTTATCCAATTCCCTTTTGAAAGTTACTATTGAATCTGTTTCCACCGCCCTTTCAGGCAGCGCATTCCAGATCATCATAACATGCTGCGTAAAAAAACAATTCTCTTCATCTCCCCTCTGGTTCTTTTGCCAATTATCTCCAATCTGTGTCCTCTGGTTACTGACCCTCCCTTAAGTGGGTTCCACTTTTCTAACGTTATTAATGAATTATTTCCATGTAAGGAAAAGGATTTTGAACAGTGTTGCGATTTGTACTAATGCAGCCACTGTCTAACCCAGTCCTTGTATTTCTTCCTTCAGGCAGCTCAGTTTTCACACCTCTCCGAGTTTGCTCCTCCACCCACGCCGATGGTTGACCACCTTGTGGCCTCGAACCCTTTTGATGACGACTTCACTCCCCCTAAAGGAGCAGCTCCATCTGCTCCTTTCTTTAGCAACCCAGGCGCTTATGGAGCCTATAGGCCACAGTCTACCATGCCACCCCACTTGCATCCTGCCTTCAGCACTGGACCTCAGCCCATGAGGCGTCAACCACCACACCATTTCCCCCCGAATCAGTTAGGCGGTGGTTTTAGCGTGCCCCAAAATCCGAACTTTGGTCAGCCTGGTGGGATGAACTTTGGGAACCCGTCATTCAATCAAGGGATCAACCAGACTTTTAGTCCTCCTCCTGGCCAGCCTCACCACCCAGGGCCTGGTGCAGGTCCAGGCGCCAACTTCAATTCCATGATGCCTCCAAATATGGGCCAGCCTCCACGCGGTGACATCATCTCAGGTGCCGGGCCCCCCATGGGACAGAAATTCGTCCAGCTCCCGAGCCCGTTTAACCCCAATCCAGGGCCTCGGCCCAACCAAAGCTTTGCCAAAGGCCCGAGTCAACCGAGTCTCCCGCCAAATCCCGCCTCGTTCCCCAGTCCGGACCGGAGCTTCCCTCAGGCAGAGGACAATGCCAAGAACTTCAACCGGCCCGGGAACACTTTCAACCAAGGGAGCGAACATTCGGGCTCGCCGGCTGCCGTCAACGGCAACCAGGCGGGCTTTAACCAAAACCCCGCCGGCCCGAACAGCAGCGCGCCGGACAGCAATAGCTTTCCCCCGGCCGCCGGCAAGAACCCCGCCAGTGCCGGGCACCGGCCGTCCTCCGATCCCGTGTACCCGTGTGGCTTTTGCCTGAACGAGGTGAACGACGACCAGGACGCCATCTTGTGCGAGGCCTCCTGCCAGAAGTGGTTCCACCGCGAGTGCACCGGGATGACGGAGACGGCCTACGGCCTGCTCACCACGGAGACCTCGGCTGTGTGGGCCTGCGACTTCTGCCTGAAGAGCAAGGAGATTCAGTCGGTGTACTTGCGGGAGAACTTGGGCCAGCCGGTTGTAAACGATGGCTGAGAATGTTGGGGTGGGGGGTGGGCGCCTTTTTTGATAGCTGACAATTGACCAGAAACCTCCGTTTTAACCGGGGAGGGAGGGGGACACTCGGGCACCATTCAGGGTTACGACGCACTCGTGTTTTTGTGACGACAGAGAGAAGCAAGTACGTTACGCTCCGAGAAGGAGTGGGTTGCGCAATTTGGCTCCGAGCTTAAATACTCCTCAGAGCGACCTGGTACCAGTTAGGATTTCCGGGTGCTGGGGAGAAACGGAATCTGTGCTTTTATTATGGGGGGGAAGGAGGTGTACCTTTCTGGCACCAGGCACAAGCTGGCAATTCAGGGGGGCTCAAACCAGCGCGGAAGCGGAATTGGTAGCCTGCAGAGGTTGTCCCAGTGTAAATGGAGTCTTATGGGGCGATGCCCAGAAACTGGAGAGGGGAGGTGGGAGCTGGTTTTTTAAAAGTGATCCATTTGATTGAAGTGGGACGGTAATGTGATGGATAATAGGAGTGTGGACGGGGGTGAAAGATGCACGTTCACGAGTTGAGTTACAGTTTATTGAGGGCATCTAATTAACGTTGTGCTGTGATAGGAAATATTACAAATGTACAAAAAAGGCAGGCGTGGCCCGACTGGATTTTGGTTTTACCACTGAATGGCCGGCAAGTGTTTTGTCCGGCTCAATCACAGGCAGCATTGCGTGTGCAGGCATCTAACTCTGAATCCTTACCCACGGGCTGTTCTCTGAGTTACTGATTACCCTGCAGTTATGAAATATGAACTCGTACAAGATGATGAGCTCTCCCTCCCCTCTCCCCAGCTCGCTATCGCAGACCATCCCAAGAGTCCTTGTGCGGGTTGACTTGTGTTCAGTCTTAGGGGAATATAAATGACTATCTGACATCTCGATGTGCAAGTGGCTCTGTTTGAATTTTTGAATTCATGAATTGAAAGACTGTGCAATTGTTTAGCAGTTCTGGGATGGGTTGTATTGACTAGCCCTCTGAGGAGTGATGTTAATTCAATGACACTTCCTAGCTTCTTCCCCCTCCTTCCCCCCAGCAGTATTTTCGGGTGGGAGGGGTGGGGAGGCACAGGGAGATCACCGCTGGATGCACTGACTCACAAATGAAAACTGACAGAATACTGAACACTTAAGGCTGTGAATACCACCTTAAACTGGCAGCTTGGCTAACGACAAATACTAATGGGGGTTAGTCCCACCAGCCACACCGTATGTTTTCTTACAAGAATATACATGCGACGTACCAATAGAGCTTTGATGGACTGGCCCATCAGCCTGTGCATTAACAGTTTAATATATCTGAGGTAAACTCAAGGCTGGGATCTCAGTGTTTCGATGTATTTAAACTAAGGGAGTGCTACAGTCCATAACGCAGCTCGCTGCTGTTTGAATTTGCAGTTGTAATGAATGGCACTGAGCTGCAGGCAAGTTGTGTGTGGATTCCAGGCACGTGGCCATAATACCATGTACAAGAAACACAGGCGTGCAGAATGGGCACTTGAGTTTGGAAGCTGGTCACCAGGCAGTGCTTTCAGTTGGAATTTTGGGCTGTGATTTTCCACAGATGAAAATGGACAATGTTCGGAACGGAGGGCAGCAAAAACAAAATGAGGACGCTATTAGGTTTTCGCAGGTCATTTTAGTTTCCCCTCCTTTCCTGTGCCTGGCCTCCACTTGCAGCAACCCACAGCTGAAAGCATTGGCGTGCATGGCCCCTTTTGTTAAAAGCCCGGGTGAGCTGCCGGCTGTTGCGATGGAGACACAGCAGGACACAAAGGTGTGACGGGCCGAATGGCCTCCTTCTGCCTTGTAAGTTCTATGAGAACAGTGAGGGGTACAGCAGAAATCTGCAGCTTTTAATGGGATGCAGGTATTTTTATAAATAGAGGATGGGTTCAAATTAGTCCAGACACTAAAGATTCCGCGTTTAAACCGGTTCCCGATATTTGCACTCTTTACAGGGACTGTTGTTTCATCGCAGTCTTTAGGTCTTTCATGGGTAACGAACCCTGTCGTATGCAGAGGTACAATTCCACTTTAAATAACCGTTAAGCAGCGACACTCCACTGCCGTGGCCTTTGTGCTCGGCCTGTGGTAACCGGCCTGTGGATTAAGCTGTGACACAGTGTGAGCGGTGAACTTGGCACTGGCATCTTTCCTCCAGACTACCTCATCATAATTGAATAGTCCATTGTTTGATTTTTCTCAATACTCACTGCTGTCTTTTATAAAGGTCTTTTTGGTACAGAGTATGTATCGGTGGAAATTAATCATGGTGCTCATTGGGGAAACCACAATATATATAGTGTTTATTTTATCATATGATAATTAACGTATTGGATATATCAGTTGTGATATAGTAATACCTTTTTATTCCCTCCCAACAGTTTTTGGAAAGCTAACTGTCGGTATTTTGTTTGGGTAGCCTGTGGTTGCGATTGATTGGGGAGGCTGTCTTCACCTCTAAACCCCTTAAATGGCAGTGTGTGTGGCTCCACTTTCCGTTTAGAGACACTTCTTTGGTCTGCGCACCATTGACTGAGCTGGATATTATCCGCAGTGCTTCTGCGTTTTGCACCTGTATGTATTTATATCTCTTTCTCTCTCTGTAGTGGATGTTATTGTTCTTGCTATCTTTCTGCCCCCCCCCCCCCCCACGAAGGTGCAATTTCTGGGGTACAGTCTCGCAGGGGGCTCCCCACAGCCCTCCCGATACCTGTCCCGACTGAGATCAGCTACCTGAGCACAGAATGGCAATTGAATTTGGTGTGAAATGCTTATTGCTACACCTTGCAATTCACTGAACCCGCCAAGCGATTGGGGAGCTGCACTTTACTCTGTGCGGATGAGATCTCCTCTCGCTACAAGCTACTGTAATCTGGTTTCGGACCGAAGCTGCCCGCTCCTAGTGCACGGAGCTCCCGGTGTCTGGATCAAGCATTTGAAACTGGAGATTACAGGGTATGGTGGTGGTGAGTGTAATTTGAGAGGACGGGGATCTTGTGAGAAGTGTATTGGCTTTTCCTACCTTGTAGCGGTTCCAGTATGGAAGAAACCACAGTCTTACCACTGAATATACCTTAACCACATTCACTTGGTGAATTCTCCACCTCAGGTGGCTGCACATTGTAAATTCTCCATCGGAAATAGTGCACATTTCCAAGTGAGAAAGGGTTAATTTTAAATGTAACCTTTAATCTGCCCATTAGCTGTGATGATGGAAGATTAAAGACTAAGTGCGGTGGCAAAAGTGGTTCATGTGGGCAGGCAGCAGAGGTGATGTCATCCTGCTGCACTGGAAACTTTGGCTAAAAATGGATGAGAAATGATTTCTAAAATAGAACACATTCCAATTTCACTCCTCCAGTGTCGTGTGGTCATTTAAGGATGTGGCGGGGGTATTATTCCATCTTTGGACGCTATGGGAGGGCAAGTGATTTGATAGAGCATCCCCTGGTAATCCCCACAGATTTCTACACTGGTGGAGGGAGGGGAGGGGGTATCGCATTGACATGTGGAAAGTTTTGGAGGTGCTGAAACTGCTATGTTCTTGGTGATGCTAAATCCCTTGCCTTAAGAAACATCGCAACGCTGACTGGACGTCACAGTAATTCGTTATATGCCGAGCGCTTCGGGGAGTCCTGAGACACTCTGATGTGCGTCTGTCTAATTGAAAAACTTCGGCTTCTAGTTGGGGGCAATGACCCAGTTGTTAAGGTTAACGTTGATCAAATATGACTGAAGAGCTGGGAAATTGATTGCATTCCTTCGTCCAGATACGCAAACTGCTTCCCGTCAATGGCTCAATGTTCTTGAGAGCTGCTGCACTAAAGACCTTTCCTTTATTAGGGCCTGGTGCCAGTATCCTCATGCTGTGTAGGTGTTACCAGATACTAACTCATGCTCTTATCTATTAGACACAATGGAGGGCAAGTGATTTGATAGAGCATCCCCTGGTAATCCCCACATTAGGTTAGCCCAGCAGTGTGTTGAAAGCTCTCTATCAGCAGCTTTCTTTCCTCCTGCCCCTCTTCATGTCCTGGTTGTTCCTGAGGTAGCACCTGGCTATACCAAGCACAAAGTTACAGGCTCAATTTGCAATTTGTGCCTTTAGCTGATCTCATCCCCTTCTCCCTCGCCCCAGTGTGCTGGTGGAAAAGCAACGATTACTGGAAAGATCGCCACTGGTAGCGTTACAAGACCTAAATTCCGCAGCGAGATTCCCCTCCCACAGCAAATGTAAAATCTGATTCCATTTCCTCAAAAGCCACAAACAATGGAACAGTGATCCTAGAGGGCGATTTATGATCTAACCCCACTTGTGGAGGAGGAAACCGGTTATTTGTACGAGTAGTGCCTTTTGTGAGTTGAGCTTTCATTCTTCTGATGGGAGAGCTGAGTTCATCTGAGTTGCCATACAATCGTAAATATTACAAGGAGGGATCTGCACCCTTACTGAAGTTTGTTCCTTTGATGTTAGTATTTTCAAACTGCAAGTTGGAACATGCCTGGATATCAATTTTGTAGAGTTTCCTGTGGAGTTACTGCTACTAAGATTTCTGTTACGTATTGGTTTTGTGAACTTTTCATCCCCATGTGTACAATTAGGTTATATCCTCCCAAACTTGGGTTGTATTTGGAGAGAGCATTTTGAGCTGGGGGTGTAGCGCGGGTGGTTACAGGTCTGATACTGGCGGGAGCAGTTTGAGATGATTATCGTGAAGTATATCACACTAGTGCCAATCTATAATAAAAATTTTGAGTCTGCATGTGCTTCCTGTCCACCAAACCTTGCTTCTTATCACATTTTTGTCACATAGTTTGCCAACTTTTCAATTATAAATTCCTTTGTTCATGTTAACAATGGAAACTGCCTATGTAAACTTCTCACTGTAATTCCACCCTCTGACCAGTGGTGGCGCTATTGCAGCTCCGAGTTCCTCAGCCAGTACAGCAGAGAAACTGCTGCCCTCCAACCAACTCTGCTTCTCAAATTGCTGTGGGTTTTGCTATTGAAATATAAAGACTAAGGAGAGCATGTTTGACTTTAAAATGGGGTCAGCGTTACATCTAATTATCCTCTGCTCTCAAACTCCTCCCCCTCCCCTTCACCTGAAGGCTACACTTGGCCTTAACTCCCCTTGTGCAATTTTAGGACTATATGCATTTATATCGCGTCTTTCACGTAGAAAAAGATTCTGAGGCGCTTTAGAGGCGTAATCGGGCACAAATGGACATCGAACCAAAGAAAACCACTATTAGGAGGGGTGACCAAACGTTTGGTCAAAAGAGGTGGGTTTTAAGAAGGGTCTTGAAGAGAGGGAGATGGAGAGATTTAGGGAGGGAATTTCAGAGTTTAGAGCCTAGGCGGCTGAAGGAACGGCCGCCAATGGTGGAGCGAAAGGTGCACAAGAGACCAGAGTCAGAGCACCGTAGAGGGGGGCTGAAGGAGGTTACAGATGTAAGGAGGAGCGAGACTGAAGGGATTCTAAATAATGGCTCGTGGCAACAAGGCAGGGACATGAATGCACTGATTCTGTCCACATTGAAGATCCTGTGGAAGATTGGAGGGGGAGTTCCACACAATACTCATCTCGGGGTGGGGGGGGCCTCTTCCCTCGAATAATTCTGAAGCTCAAAGCTTGGAAACTGGGGCGGGGGAAGTACTGCTCGAATACAGAGGCGTTCCTTTTCTATAATTAATGTAATAATTGAGTTGGGAAGAGGCTCCCACTAAGTTAAACCGTATCCCAGTAGTTATGTTGCTTTCTTGTTGCAGTAACTGAGAAAAGGGGTGGAAGAATTCTAATCCTGTACTTAATGTACAATTTGTGCCATTTTGAGGGAAATGTTCAGTTTTCTTTTTTAAATAAAAGGGAAAATGTAAATCTTTATATGAAAGTTTTCGTAGCTTAGTCGGAAAAAGATTTGACATAACTTTAACCCTGCAAACCGCTGGTTACTGAAACAGTAATTGATGGATAAAGGAGCCTTTTTAATTAAAAATAAAATGAGGGTTTGTACATCACAAGCAAGAACTTGTCTGTACATAGTGGCTACCTCCAGACACGGGCAGCTACAGCTTTTGGGAATGGTAGCAACTGAAATGTGGAGAAGCATAGCTGGCAGTGTAATACTGACCTGGATTTGTGTGTTGTTGGATTGGGGGTTGTGGGGGTGGGGGGGTGTTGAAATGGTTGGACTAGCACAATAAAAACAGTGTGTGGGCAACAGGGTGGGCTACTGATACTTGTTTCTTTGTTTTGCCCACTGGTGTGAAGATAAAAAGTGAAACCACAAATAAAACCTGGTCCTTACGGCCAGAAAGAAACCGATGGGACATTGTCACTTCCTCGGGAAGGGCAGGAGTGGGTCATACTGCCCCCGCTGGAACCATTTTTACTTAATTCCTGGGATGTGGGCAAGGCTGGCATTTATTGGCCACCCCTAGTTGCCCTGAGAAGGTGGTGGTGGGCCGCCTTCTTGAACCCTGATACAACTGAGTCACTTCAGAGGGCAGTTAAGAGTCAACCACGTTGGTGTGGGACTGGAGTCACATATAGGCCCAGACTGGGTAAGGACGGCAGGTTTCCTTCCCTAAAGGTCATTAAGTGAACCAGTTGGGTTTTTACAAAAATCCGACAGCTTCATGGTCACTTTTACCGATACCAGCTTTTTTTATTTCCAGATTTTAAAAAATGGATTCTAATTTCTCAAATGCCCTGGTGGGATTTGAACTCGTGTCAGCTCAATAGCATAACCATGGGTGGGGCAGAAAGCGTTGGTCCAATGCCCCACTGTAGGTTTCTTCTGATTAATTCTGAAGCCTACAAATTTGAGGATGAGTCAGAACGGAGAGAGCATGGCACGACAAGCTGCCATCTGTTTTAAGCATTTTCTGTTTTTATTCCCCACGGATGTAAAGTTGGTTCGAGCTCAGTTTCCCACCGTGTTTTATCCTTCTTTAAAATATCCCGATGTTTGGAAGGATCTTAAAAGGCACATTATCTGACTCTCATCCCCAGCCTGTTTCTCTTCCCTCTCCCAAACTGCTTGTTCCAGATTCCACCAGTATTGCCGCCTTGCACTCAACTGCGGAGGACTCGAATACTGTGAGCACCTCGCAGGCACGATGGCAGCATTAATGTACTGCTGTAGTCGCCTTTCCATTTGAAATCAGTGAGCGCTGGTACCTGCATTAGTACTGACCGTGTTTTTATCTCACCATCACTGCCACTCAAAGACCCATTTACACTAGAGTTTAGTCTTTGCAGTAGCAGAACACAAAGCGTCTCTTGTGAACAGTGAGATCAGTTTGCTCCGATTCCAGTTTAGGGCTGAAAAAATACATTGCCCAACCAAAGACTTTTCAGATACAATTTCTGTTGCCCCTGTTTTAAAACTAGCATCTTACTCCCCACGCCTCCTCCATACCACGTCTCACTGCCCGACTGAGAAAGCAAATTAAGCTTGGGACTTTCAGAATCTTACAGCACAGAAGAGGGCAACACGGCCCATCGTGCCTGTGCTCGCTCCTTGAAAGAGCTATCCAATTAGTCCCACTCCCCCCCTACTCTTTTCCCGTTGCCCTGCAAATGTTTCCTTTTCAAGTATTTATCCAATTCCCTTTTGAAAGTTACTATTGAATCCACCGCCCTTTCAGGCAGTGCATTCTTGATCATAACTCGCTGCATTAAAAAAAAATGTCTCTATCTCCCCTCTGGTTCTTTTGCCAATTATCTTAAATCTGTGTCCTCTGGTTACTGACCCTCCTGCCAGTGGAAACTGTTTCTCCTTATTTACTCTATTAAATCTCCCCTCAACCTTCTCTGCTCTAAGGAGAACAACCCCAGCTTCCCTCTACCACTAGGTACTAGAAGACGGGTGTAAGAAGCCCAGTTGGATTCTCTTTCTTTTCCCCCACATATAACGCAGCTTGGTTGAGATTGAAAACTTTCCCTGTGAGCATGTAGCTATGAGGCTCTTTACTACAGGCTGTTTGGGCACTTGCACTGCCAGCAGATCAGATGCAAGTGCCCAAGCTATCTGCTTTGGTCAGTACATCGTCTGTCTCCCTTACATAGTGGCCCAGCGTGCCTTGTAACTCAATGCTGACTTCTGTACATAATATGAGGGAGCTCTTAATTTTTATATACCTGATCCAAACTGAACGCAAGGCTTGAAGTGTAAATGGGGCTTTGAGAAACATTTGGGGAGATCTGATTTCTTGGCAATCAGAAAACCAATGAAAAGGTAAGACTCCTCCATTTAAAAGCAATCTTAAGTATTGACTCACAAGGACATTGGACAGGGTGTCTCTCTCTGCCTCACTCACTCTGTCTCCCTCTCTCTCTCACAGTTACCTTGAAAGGTCATTGCTTGGCACACGTCTGTTAAATGTAAATTTTAGGCAGCTGGGTGACCCAAGTGGTTGGATGTTGAGTGTAAACATTTGTTACCTGGTATTACAAATGACAGTGTATGTATTGCATCAGTCTGTACAGAACATTGCATTTTTAGCATTTTTGTCAATTTTTTGCAGGATTTTAAATAAAACTACCATCAGGTACTTGAAGTCACGTGTTTAGTTTTTATTGCATGTTTCTAAAGATCATACATGTGTTTTCTGTCCACAAACATCACTTCAGTGCCAATGTAATCAGTTATAATGGGAATCCCTTATGTAAACAGGTCCCAGTGATGCTGTAGTTGCAGCTAGGAACAGGAGGAGGCCATTCAGCCCCTCGAGCCTGTTCTGCCATTCAGTTAAATCATAGCTGATCTGTATCTTAACTCCATCTACCCGCTTTGGTTCCATAACCCTTAATCCAAAAAAAAATCCATCTCAGTTTTGAAATGTCCAATTGATCCCCCAGCCTCAACAGCTTTTTGGGGGAAGAGTTTTCTAGATTTCCACTCCCCTTTGTGTGAAGAAATGCTTCCTGACATCACCCCTGAATGGCCCAGCTCTAATTTTAAGGCAAGGCCCCCCTTGTTCTTGATTTCCCCCACCAGAGGAAATAGTTTCTCTCTATCTAAACTGTCAACCCCTTTAATCATCGTAAATATGTTGATGCCCGCACACTTCCAGCAGAAGTAACTGGATAACAGTCGGACTGTTTTACCCTCTTTGATCAAAGGGGCTCTCGGACCAATTACAGCCTCCCAACTGCACCTAGACTGTTATCAGTTAACTCGCTGACCAGGCACTGACTTAGCACCTTGCTTTCTGTGGCTCTGAACTAATAATCCAGGCAAATTTTGAACAATCTTTTCCACTGCGCGTAAGAATCCCTAGGTGCCTAGAAACCCTGAACCCGATATCTAAACTTGCGTTTATACAGGTTAGAAAAAAAACAACCTGAGGCGCTTCAAAGCAGCATAAGGAAAAGTCATTTTGGTCAAAGAGTTGGTCTTTTGAGCTCATCCAAAACTCTGCTGCCCCCCCGTATCCTAACTCACATCGAGTCCCGTTCACCCATCACCCCCTGCGCTCGCTGACCTACATTGGCTCCCGGTCCAGCAACGCCTCGATTTTAAAATTCTCAGCTTCATGTTCAAATCCCTCCATGGCCCTCCCCCATCTCTGTAACCTCCTCCGGCCTTACAACCCTCCGAGATCTCTGCGCTGCTCCATGTCTGGCCTCTTGTGCATCCCACACTCCCTTCACTCCATCATTGGCGGCCGTGCCTTCAGCTGTCCAGGCCCTAAGCTCTGGAATCCCCTCCCTAAACCCCTCTGCCTCTCCTTTAAGACGCTCCTTAAAACCTACCTCTTTGACCAAGCTTTTGGTCACCTCCTTATGTGGCTTGGTGTCAAATGCTTCTGTAAAGCACCTGGGGACAGTTTACTATGTTAAAGGTGCTGTACAAATGCAAGTTGTCTTAAAGGAGAGGAGGTGGGGTGGAGCAGTTAGAGAGGGAAATTTTAGAAGGCGGTTAAAACCCATTAACTGTCAGTTTATAATTTAAGGAACTAAATCTCCTTCAGACTCTTTTTCTAGCAGAGTTCATTGGGTAGCAATCAGGTCCCACAATCAGTTGTGTTGGCTTGCCACAGTTGAATAGCTTGCTGCCCTTCACTCTTTAGCCTCACACATCAAAAGCGGCCAACGTTATCTTTGATAGGCTAAAGTTTTAAGGGTTACGAAATCAAGGGGGGATATAACCAAGGGTTCGCCCACTGAGTCTATATGGGTAGAACTGAAAAATAAGAAGGGAGAGATCACTTTGATAGGATTGTACTACAGAAGAAAGGATATTATTAAACTAGAAAGAGTGCAGAAAAGATTTACTAGGATGCTACCGGGACTTGATGGTTCGACTTATAGGGAGAGGTTGGATAGACTGAGACTTTTTTCTCTGGAGAGTAGGAGGTTTAGGGGTGATCTTACAGAAGTCTATAAAATAATGAGGGGCATAGATAAGGTAGATAGTCAAAATCTTTTCCCAAAGGTAGGGGAGTCTATAATGAGGGGGCATAGATTTAAGGTGAGAGGGGAGAGATACAAAAGGGTCCAGAGGGGCAATTCTTTCACTCAAAGGGTGGTGAGTGTCTGGAACGAGCTGCCAGAGGCAGTAGTAGAGGCGGGTACAATTTTGTCTTTTAAAAAGCATTTGGACAGTTACATGGGTAAGATGGGTATAGAGGGATATGGGCCAAGTGCAGGCAATTGGAACTAGCTTAGTGGTATAAACTGGGCGACATGGACATGTTGGGCCGAAGGGCCTGTTTCCATGTTGTAAACTTCTATGATTCTAAGGCGGGTAAATGGAGTTTGGGGACAGATCAGCCGCGATCAAATTGAACGGCGGATCGGGCTGGCGGGGCCGAGTGGCCAACTCCTGCTCCTACGGGATAAGGAGGTGGAAATCTGACGGGGCTCAATCGCTAAGCTGTGTTTGGCTGCGATGCCCCCCATGGCCGAAGAGCCCTCAGGCCACCGGGAAGAGGCAAGGGCTTTGGTAAAGTGGGTGGGGTGGGGTTGGAAGGGGAGGATTAGTCAAGCTGCTCATACTCTTGTCATGCAGGAGGCTTTAGGCCGACAGCTGCTGCCCCCTTTTAAGGCTGCAGCTGACTCCCTGGGCTATTAATACCGAGCGCTACCTGTTACTCAGCCATTGGCTGGAACCGAAAGCAGCCGCGGTACGCTCCTTCCGATTGGCCGCCGGAGCGCCCGCCTAATGAGAGGCGACGGCCGATTGGGCGGCCCCGGGCGGTCACGTGGGAGGAAATGTCTCTGCGTTCGCTTGGGAGTTTCTGTAACAAAATCAAAAGCGGCGGACGGCGACCTGGAGGGTGAGTGTGGGCCCTGGAGGGGGTATGTGAAATGTGAAGGGGGATAGGGGTCTGGGGACATATAGGGGTCTGGGGATATAGTTGTGGGGAGATGGGGCTAGGGATACATAGGGAGATAGGATTATGAGGATATTGGGATATAGTGATGGGGATAGGTATATGGGGAGATGGGGATATGTGAAGGGAGATAGGGAGCTGGGGATATATTGGGATATAGTGATGGGGATATGGGGATATGGGGATATAGTGATAGGGAGATGGAGCTAGGGATCTGGGGATATATTGGGATATAGGGATATGGGGACATAGTTATGGGGAGATGGAGTGACAGGGATATGGGGATATAGTGATGGGGATATAGTGATAGGGCTATGGGGATATAGTGATGGGGCAATGGGGATATAGTGATGGGGCAATGGGGATATAGTGATGGGGCAATGGGGATATAGTGATGGGGCAATGGGGATATAGTGATGGGGCAATGGGGATATAGTGATGGGGCAATGGGGATATAGTGATGGGGCAATGGGGATATAGTGATGGGGATATGGGGATATAGTGATGGGGATATGGGGATATAGTGATGGGGGATATGGGGATATAATGATGGGGATATGGGGATATAGTGATTGGGGATATGGGGATATAGTGATGGGGGATATGGGGATATAGTGATGGGGATATAGTGATGGGGATATGGGGATATGGGGATATAGTGATGGGGATATAGTGATGGGGATATAGTGATGGGGATATAGTGATGGGGATATGGGGATATAGTGATGGGGGATATGGGGATATAGTGATGGGGATATGGGGATATAGTGATGGGGGATATGGGGATATAGTGATGGGGATATGGGGATATAGTGATGGGGATATGGGGATATAGTGATGGGGAGATGGGGATATAGTGATGGGGATATGGGGATATAGTGATGGGGATATAGTGATGGGGGATATGGGGATATAGTGATAGGGCTATGGGGATATAGTGATGGGGGATATAGTGATGATGGGGGATATGGGGATATAGTGAGAGGGATATGGCGTGATGGGGATAGGGATATGAGGGTAAGACGATATGGGGGTGAGGGACAAGGGGTGAGCAGGATATGGGGCAAGGTGAGGGGTCGAGTGGAGTAGTGAGGGGGGAAAGAGATCGAGTCCCTCAAAGATGCAGCAAGCTGCCGTTCAGTGTGAATATGATTGTATTTCTTTGTTATTTTTATCCAATTATATTTTAATGTTTAATTTTACTTGTATCTATATTTATATTTTAAATACTGTATATGTATATCTGATTTCTATTGTAATATTTTTAATATCTTTTTCTATAATTTATAAATTTCTGTGTTTGTATTTTTATTTTAATATGTACTTTATTTTTATTTCAATGAAATTTATATCTAGTTGTAGTATTTTCTTTTAATGCAGCCTCTTAATTCAAACTTAATATTTTGAGTTAGTTGAAAAAGTTTCTTTTAAGCATTACATTCTCACTCTTTTGTGTTATTTTTGTTGCTTAATTCAAATTAGTGGATAATTCAGTTTTTAGTGCAAAAAGTGACTGAAATGTTAATAGACTGTGTGAATTTTATTATATTTTAATTGTATATCTTTTCATATTTTAGTATGTATTTCAATTTGTCTATTTTTCAATGTATTTTATATGTATTTATATTTTTGTTTATTTTATAATTTCCTTTGTCCTCTCTCTGTCTGTCTTTGTCTCTCTGTCTGTCTTTGTCTCTCTGTCTGTCTTTGTCTCTCTGTCTGTCTTTGTCTCTCTGTCTGTCTTTGTCTCTCTGTCTGTCTTTGTCTCTCTGTCTGTCTTTGTCTCTCTGTCTGTCTTTGTCTCTCTGTCTGTCTTTGTCTCTCTGTCTCTGTCTTTGTCTCTCTGTCTCTGTCTTTGTCTCTCTGTCTCTGTCTGTCTCTCTTCTCTGCGCCTGTCCCCCTCTCTCACTGCCCCATATTAAGGTGATATTAGGAGCGAGGTTGATATAATGGCACTCGACACAAACTATGGAACGTGTAGGATCAGTAACTTTTTCCAAATGATTTTCCAAAGGGAAAAATCATCTCCACCCCCCCCTCCCCGCACTGGAAGGTTGGATGGGGACAAGATCAGGCTCAGCTGTGATGCACCCCCGTGTGGAATAGTCTGCCAAACCTCACCGTCTGGGTTCACGCGTGAAGAATGGGCACCTGCGAACCCTGGCGTGAGTCAGCACTTAGAAGAAAGCGAGGGAACAGTGATATTGGCAAACGATAATATTCCCCACTTGCCAGTTGGTTCAGGGAAGTCTGTTGGAAAGAGTTTCAGAGACGCTGCAGACCTGTTGAGTTGAAGAATGTGTTTTTAAAAAAATTACCTTGTAACTTTCCCACCCGTTTCCCAGCGACACTCTGAATCCGAGATTGGGGGGGCTATTCAACCATGGAGGGCGTCGCAGCCGGCACTCGCTGTCTAGACGCACGTCTGTGGAACGGTGCCCTAGTACAGCCGCAGCAAGTAAAGACCGGTCAGAGGAGAGGGGTGATTCCTATCTTTGAAATGCCAGTTTGATTCATAAATAAACTGCAGTTTTTAAGAATCATAAAAAGGTTACAGCACGAGAAAAAGAGGCCATTCGGCCCATTGAGTCCGTGCAAGAGCAATCCGGCTCGTCCCACTCCCCCCGCCCTTACCCCGCAGCCCTGCAGTTTTTTTTTCCTTTCACCTGACGCCTCTCGTCGGAAAGACGGCACCTCCGACAGTGCAGCACTCCCTCAGCGCTGGCACCGGGGGAGTGTCGGGCCTGGATTTTGCGCTCGAGTCCCTGGGGTGGGGGCTCGAACCCCACGGGCCCTCTGACTCGGAGGCGAGGGTGTTACCCGCTGAGCCACGGCAGACTGGAAATGCTCCCCCCCCCCCCCTCTTCTATCAGTGACGTACGCTGTTCTCCAAGTTCAGTCAGTGAGGCACTGCGTCTGCGGCATGTCGCTCGAGAGCTTTCACCAGCTGCCCCATCCGACCGTAAACTTCTACGTTAAAAGAGAAACCATTTTGTGTCAAATCCCACAAACTCGCCTCACAGCTGCCGAGACTGAACATCTGTTCCGGGACGTTCTAAGGCAGCCTCGTCCAATACGTTAGCCGCCAGCCCTGTGTGGCTAAGTGGGAATCCAGATGTGACACAATGGGCCGAATGGCCGTGAATTCCCTTGATTCTACGTGGCTAACTACCGTTCTGATTTAGTAAATAAAAAGTGAGTCATAGACACTGTGGTTGGGCCTGTGATCTCAATATCTTGCCTCAGGCGTGTCTATTTACTAGTTGTCAGCTGTAGCTCAGCGGGTGAGTCTCTGAGTCAGAAGGTCGTAGGTTCGAGTCCAAAGACTTGAGCGCCATAATCCAGGCCGACACTCCCAGTGCCGGTACTGAGGGAGTGCTGCACTGTCGGAGGTGCCATCTTTCTGATGAGACGTTAAACCGAGGCCCTCTCAGATGGACGTAAAAGATCCCACGGCCACTATTGGAAGAAGAGCAGGGGGGTTTGTCCTGGGGCCAATATTTATCCCTCAACCAACATCACTAAAACAGATGATCTGGGTCATTTATCACATTGCTGTTTGTGGGATCTTGCTGTGCGCAAATTGGCTGCTGCGTTTCCTACATTACAACAGTGACTACACTTCAAAAAGTACGTCATTGGCTGTAAAGCGCTTTGGGACGTCCTGAGACCGTGAAAGGCACGATAGAAATGGGAGTTCTTTCCGTAGGGCCTAAGCTTTCTGTCCTCAGTGGGGAGACCCCAGATACAAGCCCCATCCCTAACCCGAACCCGGGTTAATTCCCGGGTGTCTCGAGGTGCCGGCTCTGACCGACCCCTTGTGTTCTGATCTAGGATTCAGCCACCCGTGAGGCGACAGGGTTAAGAGCTGGTGTAAACGATCGTCTGCCTGGGAAGTCTGCGCGGTAAGTTCCAGAAGCATCGGAATTGACGGGGAACGCAGGGAGAGGAAAAATTATCAATTTTAGCAACTGTCGGCAGGATTGCTCTCCTTAGAGCAGAGAATGTTACGGTGGAGATTTAATCGAGGTGTTCAAAATGTTTTGGTCGATTTTAAATAAGGAGACACTGTTTCCAGTGGCAGGAGGGTCGGGAACCAGAGGACACAGATTTAAGATAATTGGCGAAAGATCCAGAGGGGGAGATGAGGAGAATTTTTTTTGACGCAGCGAGTTGTTCTGATCTGGAATTCGCTGCCTGAAAGGGCGGTGGAAGCAGATTCAATAGTAACTTTCAAAAGGGAATTGGATAAATACTTGAAAAGGAAAAATTTGCAGGGCAGTGGGGAAAGAGTGGGACTAATTGCAGAGCTCTTTCAAAGAGCCAGCACAGGCACGATGGGTTGAATGGCCTCCTGTGCTGTATGATTCTACGAATTCTGTTCATTGGTTTCCCCTGTTCTTGTTTCCCAGATAGGCCCTTGCTCTTTTGCTTGACAGCGGGATGTCGGGGAGCCCTGACGAAGCTCAGACTTCTGTCCAGACGCCGTTAGAGAGAACTGAGGTAACCGTCTCGTCCAAAAGGAGCTCTTAAAAAGTTTGGGCCCCGGGTCCGTCTTTTCCTACGACCCTCTTCTGGAAGATCCCAGTTGGGGATGGCAGAATGGGGTTGTGGGGTGGGGGGTGGGGTTGGTGATTGTACATTTTACACTCGTTCCCTCACCTTTACGGAACGCAGGTGTTCACCGGGGCTCCCCGCCCCTGATAATTCCACCCCCCCCCACTGCGGGAAAATGCACCCCCGAGGATTGGTGGAATGGGTCAGGATTGGTTGTGATTCCACTCCCAGTGTCAGCCGTGGCTCAGTGGGTCGCACACTTGCCTCCGAACCAGAGGGTCGTGGGTTCGAGCCCCCACTCCAGAGACTTGAGCCCCACAATCCAGGCCGACACTCCCAGTGCCCGGCCAGTACTGAGGGAGGGCCGCACTGTCGGAGGTGCCGTCTTTCGGATGAGACGTTAAACCGAGGGCCCCGTCTGCCCCTCTCAGGTGGATGTAAAAGATCCCACGGCCTCTATTGGAAGAAGAGCAGGGGGGAGTTCTCCCCGGTGTCCTGGGGCCGATATTTATCCCTCAACCAACGTAATTAAAAACCGATTATCTGGTCATTATCACACTGCTGTTTGTGGGAGTCCAAGAGTCCCAGCTTAGGGACCTCACCCAATGTGAACAAATATTAAGAGAGAAAGACAGGCCTTTCACCACCTCAGGACGTCCCAAAGCGCTTTACAGCCGATGGAGTACTTTTTGAAGTGTAGTCACTGTTGTAATGTAGGAAACGTGGCAGCCAATTTGCGCACAGCAAGATCCCACAAACAGCAATGTGATAAATGACCAGATCACCTGTCTGACCCTTGTGGGGGGGCATGTCTGACACTTGGGGACAGGGCTCTCTGCTGTATCCACCCTCTGGGGGGGCGGGGCTCTCTGCAGTATCCACCCTCTGGGGGGGGGCGGGGCTCTCTGCTGTATCCACCCTCTGGGGGGGGCGGGGCTCTCTGCAGTATCCACCCTCTGGGGGGGGGGGCGGGGCTCTCTGCAGTATCCACCCTCTGGGGGGGGCGGGGCTCTCTGCAGTATCCACCCTCTGGGGGGGGGGCGGGGCTCTCTGCAGTATCCACCCTCTGGGGGGGGCGGGGCTCTCTGCAGTATCCACCCTCTGGGGGGGCGGGGCTCTCTGCAGTATCCACCCTCTGGGGGGGGCGGGGCTCTCTGCTGTATCCACCCTCTGGGGGGGCGGGGCTCTCTGCTGTATCCACCCTCTGGGGGGGGGCGGGGCTCTCTGCTGTATCCACCCTCTGGGGGGGCGGGGCTCTCTGCTGTATCCACCCTTTGGGGGGCGGGGCTGTTCTCTGTATCCACCCCCTGGGAGCGGGGCTATCCTGCTGTATACGCCCACCCCGGGGGGGGGGGGGGGGCAGGGCGGGGCGGGGCTATCCTGATGTATCCGCCCCGGGGGGGCGGGGCGATCCTGATGTATCCGCCCTGTGGGCGGGGCTATCCTGCTGTATCCGCCCCCCCCAGGGGCGGGGCTATCCTGCTGTATCCACCCCCCCAGGGGCGGGGCTATCCTGCTGTATCCGCCCCCCCAGGGGCGGGGCTATCCTGCTGTATCCACCCCCCACAGGGGCGGGGCTATCCTCTGTATCGAGCCCCACTCACTGCCCTGTGATGATGTTTTGCAGGAATCTGCTGTGGAAACACTGCGAGACGGGACTGACGAACTCCCCGAGATCTCTGACCCCCCAGGTAAGGTCTTCAACCTGAATAATGTGGCTAACACTCTGGGGAGGTGCCGGGTTCCGTACCGGGCGAGCTGACCGCAGCAATGGCAGGGGGATCGATACCACTGAATAACGGACACCCCCGAGTCAGTATTCAACCAATCTTCACAACGGGAATTTCTGCGCTGACCCATTTGTGGGGAGGGGGAGGCCATACTCTGCCGCTCTGGGGACTTGTTCCTCCTCTCCCTTTGTGGAAAATTCCTCCCCCCTCCCCCCCCCCCCCCCCCCCTCAATCCTGCCTCCCTCAAGGTCCTGCCCCTTGCTGGGGGATCATTCCACAGTCGCCGGCTGTGCTTCAGATCCTCACCCGAAGGCACACTCCTGTGCGTGATGTTGGACTGGCTATTCGACCATGGGAAGAGTACCACCGCTGAGTCAGGTCCTGTCCCTGCTCAGCCTCCACACGCTGCATCGAATCAAGACACAGCCTGCATTTATACAGCGCCTTTCACCACCTCAGGACGTCCCAAAGCGCTTTACAGCCGATGGAGTACTTTTTGAAGTGTGGTCACTGTTGTAATGTACGAAACGCGGCAGCCAATTTGCGCACAGCAAGATCCCACAAACAGCAATGTGATAATGACCAGACCATTTGCTGGTTGAGGGATAAATATCGGCCCCAGGACACCGGGGAGAACTCCCCCCTGCTCTTCTTCCAATAGCGGGCCGTGGGATCTTTTACGTCCACCTGAGAGGGGCAGACGGGGCCCTCGGTTTAACATCTCATCCGAAAGACGGCACCTCCGACAGTGCAGCACTCCCTCAGTACTGGGCACTGGGAGCGTCACTTTGCATTGGGACACAAATTCAACCACCCTCTACACTGTCCCATCAAACACTCCCAGGGCAGGTACAGGGTTAGATACAGAGTAAAGCTCCCTCTACACTGTCCCATCAAACACTCCCAGGGCAGGTACAGGGTTAGATACAGAGTAAAGCTCCCTCTGCACTGTTTCCTGGGGTGTAGAACAGTGCCCCTTATTGCCCACTGTGAGAGGACACTTACTGAAACTTCACTGGGACAGGAAGGCTTTAATTTTTCTGCCTGAAATGTTTTTTTAAATCTTTGACAGCAGAGGTTGTGGATTCTCCGTCGCCACCTGAACATGAGGAGCGAGCAAGATTAGAAAGCAGTGGTGTTGGTCCACAGGAGAGTGAAATCCCCCTGGAGGTAAATCTTTTCACATTCATCAACCGATTCGATTGACAACAGTCAGAGCCAAAGAGCTGAGGGAGTCGCTGTGGATTTTATTTGGTCTCAAGTGAATCTCCTCTGTATCTAATCCGTGCTGTACCTGCCCTGGGAGTGTTTGATGGGACAGTGTAGAGGGAGCTTTACTCTGTATCTAACCCTGTACCTGCCCTGGGAGTGTTTGATGGGACAGTGTAGAGGGAGCTTTACTCTGTATCTAACCCTGTACCTGCCCTGGGAGTGTTTGATGGGACAGTGTAGAGGGAGCTTTACTCTGTATCTAACCCTGTACCTGCCCGGGGAGTGTTTGACGGGACAGTGTAGAGGGAGCTTTACTCTGTATCTAACCCTGTACCTGCCCGGGGAGTGTTTGACGGGACAGTGTAGAGGGAGCTTTACTCTGTATCTAACCCGTGCTGTACCTGCCCTGGGAGTGCCACTTATTGGCTCCTCTGCTCTCAATATAACCTCTCCCGGAGATGGGGGCGTGGGGGGTGATCTCAAGGTCAGAAAAACCAGCAGGAAATGACTGGCTTTCTGTGAGAGGGTTGAGTTGTGAACTATTGATGTCTTGTACACAGTGTGATGCCGGGAGTGTGACAGACAGCCTCTGCGCTTGCCCTGGTACTATGCCCATTGGCCGCCCGTCCCGGGTGAGCCTGGACCATGAGTGTGTGCGGGCTATTCAACCGGTGAGAGCATCACGGCTAAACCAGATCCTGTCCTCACACATGCAGGCCTGTGCGCATTCCTGCAGGAGTCAGACAGGAACCCTGGTGGCCCCCTTTCATTTTCATTGCCCCTCCAGAGGCGCTGCCCCCTGCTGTCAAATTAGTCCCACTCCCCCGGTACTTCTCCCCCCTCCGTAGCCTTGCAATCTTTTTTCCCTTTGAAGCATTTATCCAATTCCCTTTTGAAAGTTCGACGAGTGGCCGTGGGATCTTTTACGGTCCGCCTGAGAGGAGCAGACGGGGCCTCGGTTTAATGTTTCGTCTGAAAGACGGCACCTCCGACAGTGCAGCACTCCCTCAGCACTGGCACTGGGAGTGTCGGCCTGGATTTTGTGCTCGAGTCTCTGGAGTGGGGGCTCGAACCCACGATCCTCGTGACTCGGGGGGGCGAGAGAGTGTTACTCGCTGAGCCACAGCTGTCACTCTTTCCCCAAACACATTTCCCACCACACCCGGTCCAGCTGTTTTCCTCTGTGTGTGCGCGCGCACCCTCCTCCACATCTGCCCCGGAGTTTCCCGTTGACGTCTCCTTTCTCTTGTAGATCCCGCTCGAGGACGGGGCGGCCGATCGTCGCTCGAGCCCCCCCGAAGACGCCGCCGCCTTTTCCGCGATCGCAGGGGGCAGCCGAGTTGGCGCGTGCCCGGGGGTACCCGCGGAGGACAGCGGCGGAGAGTCCCACGAGCAACGGGCGGGCGCCTCAGGACCAGGTGAGCTCTCCGCGCGGGAAGGAGACGCTCGGGTCCGGTTAATTTCCGCGGCCGCGTTATCGGGCGGGTCCCGTCGAGGCGAAAGACGCGGCCCGACCTCCCGTCCGCACGGGTAAACGCAAAGCGTGACGCATCGCGGCCCCGTAGGCCCCAGGGCAGACCTTTGCTCCGTGCCGAGTTAGACAATCTCGGGGGTTCTGTTGCCTTTGATGGAAACTTGATCAAAGTCGCCCGTTCCTGGCTGGTTAATACAGGGACACGAGAGAGTGGGCATGGGATAAGCACAATGACAATAACCTGCATTTATATAGCGCCTTTAATGCAGTAAAACGTCCCCAAGGCGCTTCACATGAGCGTAAATCAGACAAAATTTAACTCCGAGCCACATAAGGAGATATTAGGACAGGTGACCAAAAGCATTGTCACTGTTGTAATGCAGGAAACGCAGCAGCCAATTTGCGCACAGCAAGATCCCACAAACAGCAATGTGATGAATGACCAGATCATCTGTTTTAATGATGTTGGTTGAGGGATAAATATTGGCCCCAGGACACCGGGGAGAACTCCCCCCCCTGCTCTTCTTCAAAATAGAGGTCGTCGAGCCCAGACTGACGAGGTAAAATCGCCCCCTCGCTCTCCCTCTGTCAGCTTGGCTCAGAGGGTAGCACTCTCTCTCATCGCCTCCGAGTCAGAAGGTCGTGGGTTCGAGCCCCACTCCAGAGGCCGTCACTCCCCGGTGCCAGTACTGAGGGAGTGCTGCACTGTCGGAGGTGCCGCCTTTCGGATGAGACGTTAAACCGAGGGCCCCGTCTGCCCTCTCAGGTGGACGTGAAAGATCCCACGGCCGCTATTGGAAGAAGAGCAGGGGGGAGTTCTCCCCGGGGTCCTGGGACCAATATTTATTCCCCAGCTAACATGACTAAAAGCAGATTAACTGGTCGCTCCTCTCGTTGCTGCTGGCGGGATCTTGCTGTGTAAAACATGCCACATTTTTCTAAAAGTGATAGTTGCAGCACGTCAGTGTAAAGTGCTTTGAGATGGTGCCATGAGGGACTGTAAGGTACGATTATCAATGAAAGCATTGCCTTCTGGCTCTCGCTCTCAGCCACGAGAGAGATGGAGGCAGTGAAGTTAATCCCCTGAAGACTCGGCCTGTTCCCACTGGGCTCACAGTACACGAGTAATTTGACACTGGCACTAATTGGCAGTCTCACTGGGAGAGACAGCGTGGTGTGTGGGAAATAGAAAATCACAGTGCTGGACCTGCCCTGGGAGTGTTTGATGGGACAGTGTAGAGGGAGCTTTACACTGTATCTAACCCGTGCTGTACCTGCCCTGGGAGTGTTGATGGACAGTGAGAGGGAGCTTTACACTGTATCTAACCTGTACCTGCCCTGGGAGTGTTTGATGGACAGTGTAGAGGGAGCTTTACACTGTATCTAACCCTGTACCTGCCCTGGGAGTGTTTGATGGGACAGTGTAGAGGGAGCTTTACTCTGTATCTAACCCGTGCTGTACCTGCCCTGGGAGTGTTTGATGGACAGTGTAGAGGAGCTTTACACTGTATCTAACCCGTGCTGTACCTGCCCTGGGAGTGTTTGATGGGACAGTGTAGAGGGAGCTTTACTCTGTATCTAACCCTGTACCTGCCCTGGGAGAGCTTGACGGGACAGTGTAGAGGGAGCTTTACTCTGTATCTAACCCTGTACCTGCCCTGGGAGTGTTGATGGGACAGTGTAGAGGAGCTTTACTCTGTATCTAACTCTGTACCTGCCCTGGGAGTGATTGATGGGACAGTGTAGAGGGAGCTTTACTCTGTATCTAACTGCGGGTGGTGTGAATATTCAGTGAGAAGCTGTTCTCTTGTGACAGTTGCAATCAGGAACTCGCCATGTGGAAGATGATGAGTAAAAACCTGCCTGGTTTAATTATCCATCTAATAACGTAGCACAGGTATTGTAGCTTTGAGGATTTGCTCCCTCTACACTGTCCCATCAAACACTCCCAGGGCAGGTACAGGGTTAGATACAGAGTAAAGCTCCCTCTACACTGTCCCATCAAACACTCCCAGGTCAGGTACAGGGTTAGATACAGAGTAAAGCTCCCTCTACACTGTCCTGTCAAACACTCCCAGGGCAGGTACAGGGTTAGATACAGAGTAAAGCTCCCTCTACACTGTCCCATCAAACACTCCCAGGGCAGGTACAGGGTTAGATACAGAGTAAAGCTCCCTCTACACTGTCCCATCAAACACTCCCAGGTCAGGTACAGGGTTAGATAGAGAGTAAGCTCCGATTGATTGAGGAACAGGCTTGAGGGGCTCCTATGCTTTGAACATAAGTGGCTCTTATGATCCAAACTGATGTGCCTCCTGACTGTCCAAACCGAGTCTGAGCCAGACAATCGCAGTGCACACTGTCTGCCACTGGAGGGCGGTGGTTGCCTGCAGTAAGGCACTGGAGGCAGCGCGCTGGCTCCTCCATGTGGTTAACGACGGTATCGCAGCAACAAAGGTCTGAAGTTTCCACCTCCCTGGAACTTTATTTTTCTCAGTTTTGTCTTTTCCCGCCACCATTTCTCCCCACCTCCCCTTTGTGCAGAGTATGGGGGAGCAGGGGCAATTTTCCTCCGGTCGCACTCCAGCGACTCGAGCCCATAATCCAGGCCCGACACTCCCGGTGCCAGTACTGAGGGAGCGCCGCACTGTCGGAGGTGCCCGTCTTTCGGATGAGACGTTAAACCGAGGGCCCCGTCTGCCCCTCTCAGGTGGACGTAAAAGATCCCACGGCCACTATTGGAAGAAGAGCAGGGGGGAGTTCTCCCCGGTGTCCTGGGCCCGATATTTATCCTCGACCAACATCACTTAAAAAAACTGATGATCTGGGTCGTTATCACATTGCTGTTTGTGGGATCTTGCTGTGCGCAAATTGGCGTTTCCTACATTACAACAGTTGTAACGTTCTTTGGGACGTCCTGAGGTGGTGAAAGGCGCGATAGAAATGAAAGTCTTCCTTCCTTTACTGCCTGGACCCTGAGCTGATGCCAGCTGTAGGGTCCCTGCGGGTGCGAAGATTGGCCTCTGTGCATCCAGGTTTTGGTGGGGAAAGCAGCCAGGGCTCCTGCCCCGATTTGGTAAGCACTGACTCCCCCCCCCCCCCCCCCCCCCCCCCCCTCAAGACACCCCCAAATGGGATTGGGCTCAGCTGCGATGCCCCCCATGGTCACATAGCCTTCCAGCGGGACGCCGTTTTGAAGAGCCTGGTTTGCTGGGTGGAATCGGCCCAGACTCTTCCCGTTTCTTTTCCCCCTCCTCTCCTGCGCTCGCTGGCGTTCGGCTGCTGGAGCGAGAGGCCGTTTCTTGTTGTACCGACCCCCCGGGTCAGTGAGCAGCAGCAGACTGCCCGACTGTGGATCAGCAGCTGATCTGTGCCAGCCTGCCTGTACTTTCCAGCCAGGAGTCACCGGATATCCCGCACCCACTCCTTCACCACCCGGCGCACAGTGGCTGCAGTGTGGACCATCCACAGGATGCACTGCAGCAACTCGCCAAGGCTTCTTCGACAGCACCTCCAAACCCGCGACCTCTACCACCTAGAAGGACAAGGGCAGCAGGCACATGGAACAACACCACCTA